>NW_026879328.1:0-26612 GCF_032173495.1 Musca vetustissima
TTAAATAGATTTTTCCAAAGGACCAACAGCTCAATAGGCGTGGATTTTTTAAATAGATTTTTCCAAAGGACCAACAGCTCAATAGGCGTGGATTTTTTAAATAGATTTTTCCAAAGGACCAACAGCTCAATAGGCGTGGATTTTTTAAATAGATTTTTCCAAAGGACCAACAGCTCAATAGGCGTGGATTTTTTAAATAGATTTTTCCAAAGGACCAACAGCTCAATAGGCGTGGATTTTTTAAATAGATTTTTCCAAAGGACCAACAGCTCAATAGGCGTGGATTTTTTAAATAGATTTTTCCAAAGGACCAACAGCTCAATAGGCGTGGATTTTTTAAATAGATTTTTCCAAAGGACCAACAGCTCAATAGGCGTGGATTTTTTAAATAGATTTTTCCAAAGGACCAACAGCTCAATAGGCGTGGATTTTTTAAATAGATTTTTCCAAAGGACCAACAGCTCAATAGGCGTGGATTTTTTAAATAGATTTTTCCAAAGGACCAACAGCTCAATAGGCGTGGATTTTTTAAATAGATTTTTCCAAAGGACCAACAGCTCAATAGGCGTGGATTTTTTAAATAGATTTTTCCAAAGGACCAACAGCTCAATAGGCGTGGATTTTTTAAATAGATTTTTCCAAAGGACCAACAGCTCAATAGGCGTGGATTTTTTAAATAGATTTTTCCAAAGGACCAACAGCTCAATAGGCGTGGATTTTTTAAATAGATTTTTCCAAAGGACCAACAGCTCAATAGGCGTGGATAAATAGATTTTTTTCAATAGGCGTAGAATTTTCCAAAGGACCAACAGCTCAATAGGCGTGGATTTTTTAAATAGATTTTTCCAAAGGACCAACAGCTCAATAGGCGTGGATTTTTTAAATAGATTTTTCCAAAGGACCAACAGCTCAATAGGCGTGGATTTTTTAAATAGATTTTTCCAAAGGACCAACAGCTCAATAGGCGTGGATTTTTTAAATAGATTTTTCCAAAGGACCAACAGCTCAATAGGCGTGGATTTTTTAAATAGATTTTTCCAAAGGACCAACAGCTCAATAGGCGTGGATTTTTTAAATAGATTTTTCCAAAGGACCAACAGCTCAATAGGCGTGGATTTTTTAAATAGATTTTTCCAAAGGACCAACAGCTCAATAGGCGTGGATTTTTTAAATAGATTTTTCCAAAGGACCAACATTGAAGCGGAGATTCACCCCTTTATAACTCGGGAACTACTTAAGTATATGAAAAAAAGTGAATAGTTTTGGGTTAATTAATCTGTCGTTGCAAACTGTTCATGATATTGACCTCCAAACTTGATTTTGGTGGAAGCTGTGTCTACTTTAATGTAAAAAAATGTGTAAAAACACGTTGAGGCGAACCAGTTTTTTTATGTTCTATATCGATTTGTGACTAAGCCACTCATTGCACGGTCTTCGTGTCAAAATAAAACTAGAAGCCAAGAAAATGGGGACTACGCCCCTTATGTATCATTTTTCAAAATTTTCACTGCATCTACCTTTAAATGATGCTGACATTTTGAAGCTCGATTTTGAGTGTTTTTTTTTAATTTTACTTCTAGCTTTAATACGCAAACAGGAATTTATAAAAATCGGTTATAAGATTATTGTAGTCGCGAATCTGCGTAATTTGATACGTATTTTGTGTATGTAGTATGCACAGCTTCAGAGTAATACTCATCCGAAGGTGCGAATTTTGTGCGATCAAATTTCTAAAAAACCTATTTTTCGGGCCAAATTTTTAGATCTGTCAACTGAATGATATGGGTACCCGCGATCAATAAGGTTTTTTACGTTTCGGATGATATAAAATCTTCTTCGTGAAAATCCATCTACTAGAACGGCGGGAACTGGCCTTCCAAAAACACGAAATTTGGCAAAAAATGTTTTTTAAAATATCGCGGATTTATTTGCGTTTTCTGTGTATCATTTCCGCTTCAATAAAGAGAACTTTAAAAACTTCAGCCGAAAGAGAGATGTACGCAATTTATCTCAAAAGTAGATTTTGCTGGCACATCCATGGTTCTTAATGGACCACATTGAAATGGTATAGATCGATGTATTTTTTTAGGGTGCACACCGAAATCGGATGCGCGTTAATGGCATATGGAGTTTTCGGAAATTATTCGCGTTTTACCATTTTTTGGGTACTTCAATGTAACGTGCGGCACATCTTAGCCGTCAAATGAAATTTCGCAAAATATATATGGATTGGAAGATAAACTTCAGTACTTCCTGGAAACCGCATGCGCATCAAATGATTTTGAGATTTACGCGATTTACACGCAATTTAAAATGTATATTTCATAATATTATTTTATTTTAAGATTTATTCCTATTTATAGAATTCTAAGATTTAACGGAAGGGTCTTGATATAATCCGCAAGGCGTATACTTATACACAAAAAGTGATTATTATTATATATGTCAATTTTTCGGCGAAATTCGGGTAAAATAGCAGAATAACCCCAACATTTTTTATCTGAAATTTCTTGTATACAATTAAAAAAATAAATATGATGACATTATTTTTTCGAACCAAAAACAAATATTTTTCTTCAATATCTTGTTTTGTTGTCGCTTTGATTTAGAAACCGCTACACGGACTTGTGTGATTTTGATATCATTTGATTCACCATGGTGTTTAGATTATGTAGATATTTTTAAATTAATTTTTAGGTGTGTGTATGTCATTAATATAATGAAAATATTGATGTAATCTGCTATATTTTTTTATTTTTTTCATATTTCGCGAATATGTGCAACTTTATCGCGATTATTATAATATATTCATATTATTATTTTACGGAGCAAGATATATATCAACGTTTTTGGTCAATATATTTAATGGCGTAATTTTAAGATTTTTTTCTTATGCCCAAAATTAAAACCTCGATAACTTTTGCGCGCATCGACCAAAAATTTGATCGCGAACGGTTTCGGAGTCAGAACATTTTTCTCTATATCTGTACCAAAAATCATTGATGTGCAACAAAAACAAAAAAGCTGATTTTTTGAAAATGGAATATTAAAAAATTGGCAATATTGCCCAAATATTTTTCCTAACCTCTACATTCTGTGTGTGTTTTAATTACTTCATAGCTTTTACTTCAAACTTCCCTTAATTTGATACTAACGACCAAAAGACGGGGTTGGGGCGATTAGTTTTTTTTCTTTTGTCTTTATCTCCACTAAGGTTTCCCACAGCAATTGGTGTCTATTTTTTAAGGAAAGAAGTTGGCGTGATATTGAATTTCATCGCCATACTTAATACCGTTGTTTTCCTTGTGACGACATTAGCAATCGTTTTTTTTTTTCTTTTTTGGAAAACAAAAAATGGTAGGGAAATGTCAAAATAGAAAAAACGTTTAACACATTTATATAGAAAGCACTTACGTTAATGACATTTCCCTTCAAAAAAAGGAAAAAATGGAAAAACAACAACACCTTTGGGAAAGCTTAAACAAAGGTATATCACCTTCGTTTAACACCTATGTATGTATGTGTCACACACACACCCACCTACATCTAACGGCTAAATGCAAATTTAATTAAGCCAGCTTAAGTCTCAATTTGTTGGAAGGGGCTTTGTTTGCCAAAAACCCGGAAGATTTAGCCTTTGTAACGGGAAAAAATGGTGCAAAATGGAATTAAGTGAAAGTGAAAGCCCATCTAAGGTGATTTATTAAACAATACTTTTTCAGGGCCTACACAAGGCGTGGATTTATTAAACAATACTTTTTCAGGGCCTACACAAGGCGTGGATTTATTAAACAATACTTTTTCAGGGCCTACACAAGGCGTGGATTTATTAAACAATACTTTTTCAGGGCCTACACAAGGCGTGGATTTATTAGACAATACTTTTTCAGGGCCTACACAAGGCGTGGATTTATTAAACAATACTTTTTCAGGGCCTACACAAGGCGTGGATTTATTAAACAATACTTTTTCAGGGCCTACACAAGGCGTGGATTTATTAAAAAATACTTTTTCAGGGCCTACACAAGGCGTGGATTTATTAAAAAATACTTTTTCAGGGCCTACACAAGGCGTGGATTTATTAAACAATACTTTTTCAGGGTCTATATAAGGGCATGGTTTATTTTATGGCGTGGATTTATTAAACAATACTTTTTCAGGGTCTATATAAGGGCATGGTTTATTTTATGGCGTGGATTTATTAAACAATACTTTTTCAGGGTCTATATAAGGGCATGGTTTATTTTATGGCGTGGATTTATTAAACAATACTTTTTCAAGGTCTATATAAGGGCATGGTTTATTTTATGGCGTGGATTTATTAAACAATATTTTTCAAGGGCCAACTGAGGCGTGGATTTATTAAAGAATATTTTTCAAGGGCCAACTTAGGCGTGGATTTATTAATAAATATTTTTCAAGGGCCATCCTCCTGTTGATTTCTAAAAATACATCATTTTTTTACGAAAGTGATGTGAAAGGTCAAGTTACGTGCGTACATTAATATTTCCCCAAGGCCATAATAGCGTGGATTTAGAAATGACATATTTTTCAGTTAAACCGTGGAAAAAAGTAATATTTTTCATTATTTTGACGCTAAGTGTAAATAATAAGAATATAATTTTGTTGCTGGTTTTTTCAAGCTTTAGCTGAGCGTAAGGATTTACAAAGAATATTAAGAAACAAGCAGAGCAAAAAAAATTAAGAATATTTTTCAAGGGCCAACTGAGGCGTGGATTTATTAAAGAATATTTTTCAAGGGCCAACTGAGGCGTGGATTTATTAAAGAATATTTTTCAAGGGCCAACTGAGTCGTGGATTTATTAAAGAATATTTTTCAACCTCACTGTGACAGTCAATGGATTGCATGACAAATTTCATTATTTTTCAAAAGTAGGCGTGGATTTATTAAAAATATTTTTCAAACACACTGAAATAAAAAATTAAAAACAAATCACAAAAAAAAAAAGGCGTAAAAATTTAACAAAAAATTATTTTTCAAGGATTAAAACGCGTAATTGGTTGTGGATTTATTGAATATTTTTAAGGGTAAAATGTTGTTGTTTATTAAAGAATATTTGTCAAGGGCGAACGTTCATTCAAGATGTTCAGATAATAAAAAATTCACACACACACTGAGACACAATGGAGGAAAATAATTAAATTTATTGCCAACAATTAGCGAAGTAAAGAGGGTAAAATTACACAAAATCAACAATTAACCTAGGTTTAATAGTTTTATTTAATTAAAAGCGCAGTCAGATAGTCATAGCAATTTTATTATTACGAATAAATTTCAGTGTGCAACGAAATAAGTAGCTATGAAGTGGCATTTCCTGCTGGGATAATCGATATGATTCTTTTAATGATCCACGCCATTGATAGACCCTAAAAATATATTCTTTAATAAATCCAGGCCGTATATAGGCCCTGAAAACTTCATCTTTAATAAATCCAGACCGTATATAGGCCCTGAAAACTTCATCTTTAATAAATCCACGCCTTGTCTAGGACCTGAGAATCTAATCTTTAATAAATCCACGCCTTGTCTAGGCCCTGAAAATCGAATCTTTAATAAATCCACGCCTTGTCTAGGCCCTGAAAATCGAATCTTTAATAAATCCACGCCTTGTCTAGGCCCTGAAAATGTAATCTTTAATAAATCCACGCCTTGTGTAGGCCCTGAAAATGTAATCTTTAATAAATCCTTGCCTTGTGTAGGCCCTGAAAATGTAATCTTTAATAAATCCACGCCTTGTGTAGGCCCTGAAAATGTAATCTTTAATAAATCCACGCCTTGTGTAGGCCCTGAAAATGTAATCTTTAATAAATCCACGCCTTGTGTAGGCCCTGAAAATGTAATCTTTAATAAATCCATTTGTAGGCCCTGAAAATGTAATCTTTAATAAATCCACGCCTTGTGTAGGCCCTGAAAATGTAATCTTTAATAAATCCATTGTGTAGGCCCTGAAAATGTAATCTTTAATAAATCCACGCCTTGTGTAGGCCCTGAAAATGTAATCTTTAATAAATCCACGCCTTGTGTAGGCCCTGAAAATGTAATCTTTAATAAATCCACGCCTTGTGTAGGCCCTGAAAATGTAATCTTTAATAAATCCACGCCTTGTGTAGGCCCTGAAAATGTAATCTTTAATAAATCCACGCCTTGTGTAGGCCCTGAAAATGTAATCTTTAATAAATCCACGCCTTGTGTAGGCCCTGAAAATGTAATCTTTAATAAATCCACGCCTTGTATAAGCCCTGAAAATGTAATCTTTAATAAATCCACGCCTTGTGTAGGCCCTGAATATGTAATCTTTAATAAATCCACGCCTTATGTAGGCCCTGAAAATGTAATCTTTAATAAATCCACACCTTGTGTAGGCCCTGAAATGTAATCTTTAATAAATCCACGCCTTGTGTAGGCCCTGAAAATGTACTCTTTAATAAATCCACGCCTTGGACAGACTCTGAAAAAATAATCTTTCAAAAATCCACGCCTTGGATAGACCCAGAAAAATTATTCTTTCATAAATCCACGCTCTGGATAGACCCTGAAAATATTCTTTCATAAATCCACGCGTTGGATAGTTCCCGAAAAAATATTCTTTTAAAAATCCACGGCTTGTTGTGGTCCCTTGAAAAAATATTCTTTTAAAAATCCACGCCTTGTCTAGGTCCCGAAAAAAATATTCTTTTAAAAATTCACGCCTTATATAGGTCCCGAAAAAATATTCTTTAAAAAATCCATATTTTTTAAAAATCTCCGCTTATAGCTGTATCAATTACATTTACAAGGTTACAAGTTATGAACACCGTGCTACACCTACCCAATAATTACCAATTAAAAACACCATCTAAGCCACCACCACCGGACAGTTATAATTACATTCTCACGCTATTTTCAATCTCCAAAATGTCTAGCTGTCTGACAGTTGTTGCTGTTGTTGCTTTTAGTAAATTAGCACTGTGTGACATTAAAACAATGCTTAATTATAGCGAGAACGAATTGTACGCAATTTGCGTAGTTGAGTTCCATTTACAACAGAAGACTTTCAGCTGAGTAACCTGACGGGGTCAAATGGGGGTTGGACAGGTGTTAAGAATGAAACAGCCTACAATTTGGATAAGCAAACAAGCTGTTAACCCATAAAACCTGAATTAACATAACGGAGGGAATAAGCGACTTTATGGGCCAGGTGTAAAAAAATGCCAAAACCCATTTTCCATGGAAGAATATTTGGATGAAGGGAGAACAAAATTTGGTATTTCTTTGAGAACGCAATTTTTGTTGACAGTTTCAATTCCAGAAAAAATGTTTTTGTTTTATTTTTTGAATTCTCTGAATTTCTTTAAGTCAGCATTTAAATGTTTGTAACAGTTATTGCTGTCTGGTTATTTCTGGCTTTCATTTTTGTTGGCTTTGTTTTGTGCGATTTGTTGTTTTTTGGGGGCGTAGATTTTAATGTGTGGTGTTTCTTTGTTGTTGTTGTTGTCTATTTGTATTTCCATTAGCAAAAAACATTTTTTTCGCTTTATTCCACATGTTTGTCTTTCAATTTCTGGCGGCTAAATCCGACATTGCTCCACAAAAATAACAGAACAGACACAAAGATAGCGTCGACAACCCCACACATTGTTGTAGGTCTTTTGTAGTCGGCGATCAATGATAAAAATGAAAACATTTGTTTTTTTTTTCAATAAATACATGAATCAAATAGATATGTACATACATACATATGGCTGTTCATGTAAATAGCAATTCTGATAAAGGGAAAGGATAAAATATGAAAAATATTCATGAAAAGAAAACCAGACCTTCGATAGACCTTGAAAACTTTGCTTTAAAAAATCCAGGCCTCGGATAGGCCCTGAAAAATTTGTTTTAAAAAATCCAGGCCTTCGATAGATTCTGAAAATTTTGCTTTAAAAAATTCCAGGCCTTGAAAAATTTGTTTTAAAAAAATCCAGGCCTTGGATAGACTCACAAAATATTCTTTAAAAAATCCACGCCTTGAATAGAATTATTGAATATTCTTTAAAAAATGCACGCCTTGCTGGACATTAGAAAAAAAAATATTCTTTAAAAAATCCAAACCTTAAATAGGCCTGTTCCTAATTTTCGTTGAATATTATTGAAAATTGTTTGCCATATTTATTATTAATTGCAACAAAGCTAAATCTTCTATTTCACAGAATTGTCTGATGGGGTCTCAAGCTGTTTCTTTGAAATATTTTAATACCCCAGCAATTAGCTATGATAATATTACCGCTTCTGTATTTTCTAAATAATCTCACAAGAAATTTCAATTTCGATTTTTATTTGTTTATTAAACAACAACAGCAAAATGTAAATAAACAAACAAAGAAAGAAACAACTGGAAATATCAAGTGGCAGTGTGAAAACATACAACAACAAAAGGCAGAAAAAAACATAAATAAATTTAGATTATTTCAATTGCCGGCGGAATAGGCGTGGATAATCACGAATAATTTGTCAAGGGCGATAGGCGTGGATTTATGACAGAATTCTTTGAACTATGACAAATAAAGAATATTTTTCAGGGCGAACTGAGGCGTGGATTTATTAAAGAATATTTTTCAAGGGCCAACTGAGGCGTGGATTTATTAAAGAATATTTTTCAAGGGCCAACTGAGGCGTGGATTTATTAAAGAATATTTTTCAAGGGCCAACTGAGGCGTGGATTTATTAAAGAATATTTTTCAAGGGCCAACTGAGGCGTGGATTTATTAAAGAATATTTTTCAAGGGCCAACTGAGGCGTGGATTTATTAAAGAATATTTTTCAAGGGCCAACTGAGGCGTGGATTTATTAAAGAATATTTTTCAAGGGCCAACTGAGGCGTGGATTTATTAAAGAATATTTTTCAAGGGCCAACTGAGGCGTGGATTTATTAAAGAATATTTTTCAAGGGCCAACTGAGGCGTGGATTTATTAAAGAATATTTTTCAAGGGCCAACTGAGGCGTGGATTTATTAAAGAATATTTTTCAAGGGCCAACTGAGGCGTGGATTTATTAAAGAATATTTTTCAAGGGCCAACTGAGGCGTGGATTTATTAAAGAATATTTTTCAAGGGCCAACTGAGGCGTGGATTTATTAAAGAATATTTTTCAAGGGCCAACTGAGGCGTGGATTTATTAAAGAATATTTTTCAAGGGCCAACTGAGGCGTGGATTTATTAAAGAATATTTTTCAAGGGCCAACTGAGGCGTGGATTTATTAAAGAATATTTTTCAAGGGCCAACTGAGGCGTGGATTTATTAAAGAATATTTTTCAAGGGCCAACTGAGGCGTGGATTTATTAAAGAATATTTTTCAAGGGCCAACTGAGGCGTGGATTTATTAAAGAATATTTTTCAAGGGCCAACTGAGGCGTGGATTTATTAAAGAATATTTTTCAAGGGCCAACTGAGGCGTGGATTTATTAAAGAATATTTTTCAAGGGCCAACTGAGGCGTGGATTTATTAAAGAATATTTTTCAAGGGCCAACTGAGGCGTGGATTTATTAAAGAATATTTTTCAAGGGCCAACTGAGGCGTGGATTTATTAAAGAATATTTTTCAAGGGCCAACTGAGGCGTGGATTTATTAAAGAATATTTTTCAAGGGCCAACTGAGGCGTGGATTTATTAAAGAATATTTTTCAAGGGCCAACTGAGGCGTGGATTTATTAAAGAATATTTTTCAAGGGCCAACTGAGGCGTGGATTTATTAAAGAATATTTTTCAAGGGCCAACTGAGGCGTGGATTTATTAAAGAATATTTTTCAAGGGCCAACTGAGGCGTGGATTTATTAAAGAATATTTTTCAAGGGCCAACTGAGGCGTGGATTTATTAAAGAATATTTTTCAAGGGCCAACTGAGGCGTGGATTTATTAAAGAATATTTTTCAAGGGCCAACTGAGGCGTGGATTTATTAAAGAATATTTTTCAAGGGCCAACTGAGGCGTGGATTGGATTTATTAAAGAATATTTTTCAAGGGAGGCGTGGATTTATTAAAGAATATTTTTCAAGGGCCAACTGAGGCGTGGATTTATTAAAGAATATTTTTCAAGGGCCAACTGAGGCGTGGATTTATTAAAGAATATTTTTCAAGGGCCAACTGAGGCGTGGATTTATTAAAGAATATTTTTCAAGGGCCAACTGAGGCGTGGATTTATTAAAGAATATTTTTCAAGGGCCAACTGAGGCGTGGATTTATTAAAGAATATTTTTCAAGGGCCAACTGAGGCGTGGATTTATTAAAGAATATTTTTCAAGGGCCAACTGAGGCGTGGATTTATTAAAGAATATTTTTCAAGGGCCAACTGAGGCGTGGATTTATTAAAGAATATTTTTCAAGGGCCAACTGAGGCGTGGATTTATTAAAGAATATTTTTCAAGGGCCAACTGAGGCGTGGATTTATTAAAGAATATTTTTCAAGGGCCAACTGAGGCGTGGATTTATTAAAGAATATTTTTCAAGGGCCAACTGAGGCGTGGATTTATTAAAGAATATTTTTCAAGGGCCAACTGAGGCGTGGATTTATTAAAGAATATTTTTCAAGGGCCAACTGAGGCGTGGATTTATTAAAGAATATTTTTCAAGGGCCAACTGAGGCGTGGATTTATTAAAGAATATTTTTCAAGGGCCAACTGAGGCGTGGATTTATTAAAGAATATTTTTCAAGGGCCAACTGAGGCGTGGATTTATTAAAGAATATTTTTCAAGGGCCAACTGAGGCGTGGATTTATTAAAGAATATTTTTCAAGGGCCAACTGAGGCGTGGATTTATTAAAGAATATTTTTCAAGGGCCAACTGAGGCGTGGATTTATTAAAGAATATTTTTCAAGGGCCAACTGAGGCGTGGATTTATTAAAGAATATTTTTCAGGGCTGAAAACTATTCTTTAATAAATCCACGCCTCAGTTGGCCCTTGAAAACTATTCTTTGTCACCATCAGCTTCCATTACATTATGGCTAGGAAGTTGTTACTCTGATTTAGTTAAGACGAAGTGCAGGAGGAGAAGAAGTAGAAAAAAAAAACACAGAAATAATTACCTGGCTATTGCTGTGGATTTGACGTGGCAGCAAATGTGTGTAGCAGCTTTGCGTTTTCGTTGCGTGGCTTGTCTTTGCAGGGATAGTGGCTTTTGGGGATATTTTCTAGACTTCCTCCTACGTATCGTTGCCCGAGTTGCTGTCGTTCTGCTGCTTCTGCCGTCTATATCCTCTGGTGTCGTTAATGGCGTTGTGATGACTTTCTTATGAATGTTTTTCACTCGAATCCCAAGAAGAAGTAGAATAAACACGACAACAACAACGGCAACAATGTTGCACAGCTAACAACATTTTCATAATGGGTGTGTGTGTATGTGCGGCAACGATGCGAGACAACAGCTCCTGGCAAAATTGTTCTATCCCGACTCTCCTTGTTGGCTGGCTGGCTATCTTCACGTTCCAGGGATATTGAAGAAGTTGTGTTGTTGTTATTATTGTTCCACTTCCTTCTTTTCTTTAGAGGATGGTGGGAGGAGGTGTTCGAAATTCCATATACCGGAAGAAGGAAATAAGCAACACGAAAAAATATATGCGTAAGTGCAGGATGGTGGTGGTTGTTGCTGTTATTTTTATTTATTTCTTATATTAATTTTTAGTTATATTTTCTAGTTAAGCTTTGGCTCTGCAGGAAGAATGGAAAAAATAAAATTTAAGGCTTTCGACGTCAGTAGGGCATACACAGGCACACCCGGTGGCACACGACCAAAAATGGCAATGAACGGAAAGGACACAATCCATAAAAAAACGAAAACAAAACAAAAAAAAATCGATTTTTCACATTTGATATTTTTGCACGTGTGTGTATGTGTGCACTACCAACTACCATCATAGGTAACACACGGTCTTCCTCTTCTTCGCCTCCTTTTCGTGATAGTCCAGTATTTTGCCACGAAATTTTCCTTCCGCGTATAGTTGTTATTTTTGTTGTTTATTATTATTGTTTAGCTTTGTTGTTATTTTTAGAATTGTTGTTTTTTGTGTTAAACGTCACTTGACTTCGATTTCCATTTTGACGTTGACAATTTCTAGTAGTCGCTTATTACACTTTTTATTGTTGTTTTGATTTACTTCTATTTTCTTTGCTTTTCTCCCGTTAAATAATCTGAATTTCCAAAAGGTGTGCGTGTGTGTGTGTATGTGTTTGATCGTGGTTATTTCTTTTTTTTCTTGATTTAATTGAATTTAATTAAATTTGATTAGAAGAACACAGGCTGTTCGGACGTTGAGGCGTTGTATTGTAATGTAAGTTGTTAACAGTGGTGCTTAGAAGTTGTCATACAGGGGATATGCCCTTAAAAATATTCTTTAAAAAAATCTACGCCTTGTAGATGTTCTTAAAAATATTTTTAAAGAAACTACGGCTTGTAGAGGTCTTGAAAAAGTATTTTTTTCAAATTTACGCCTTGATAAAATAATCTTTAAAATATAGACCCCTTAGTTTGGTTTTGAAAATGTAATCTTTAAAAAATCGACGCCTTAGATAGACCCTTAAAAATATTCCGTAAAAAATCTACATCTTAGATAGGCCTGAAAAAATTCTACGCCTTTTGGAGGCCCTTAAAAATATTCTTTAAAAAATCGACAACTTAGATAGGCCTTGTAGAGTCCCTTAAAAAATATTATTTAAAAAGTCCACGACTTGTAGAGTCTTAAAAAATATTATTTAAAAAGTCCACGCCTTGTAGAGTTCCTTAAACAAATATTCTCAAAAAACCCACCCATCCTAAAAATATTCTTAAAGAATCTACGCCTTGTAGTGGCCTTGAAAATGTAATCTTGAAAAAAACTACGCCTTGTAGAGGCTTCTAAAATCTAATCTTAAAAAAAATCTACGCCTTGTAGAGGCTTCTAAAAATATTCTTTTAAAAATCTACGCATTGTAGAAAAATAGATGTCTTTTTAGGTAGAGCCCCTTCTCCTCTAAAAATACCTCTATCATGCGAGCTGTAGTGTAGATGTGAGCTGTAGTGATCCCTTCGTTCATGAGAAGGTTCAATCTATATATGTAATTTTTATGGTAACTGTTGGTATGGAGGGGCTTTTTGGAGGTCACATTGGGTAGATAATGATGTCAACCACAGAGCTCTATTTAGATAAGGAGGGACTCTATAAATGTCCATATGGTTAAGGAGGTCCTCTATCGTGAAAAGGACCTCAATAAAAAATAAGGTTATCTATTCTTTATCACAATAAAATTCGGCGTCGATTTAACCACGTTGAATTCGGGATATCGGTCGAAATATTTATTATGAAACTTTGAAATTGTGCACGTACATTGCTTGGTACTGAACGATAATCTCCATTATTCGATGCTGTGGCGACTTTAAGATCATTTTTTGGGTTCTGTTTGGGTGTCAAATAATCAAGTATCAACTTTTTAGGATAGCGCCCATATAATGGTATCTCCAAAACTACCGAATTTTGGTGATTATGGACCCGTTTTCAGAATAAGCTGTATTTCGGATTCTCATGGGGTAGAACCAAAATTGTTCAGTATTGGCCCACGTTTCTGGGTAGCCCCTCCATATAAAGGGGGTGTTGTGGGGGTTTGGGCATTGAATTGGCTGCAATTGGGCATTTTTTGATTCTCATTGGCTGACAAATCTTTCTACTAAAAATTATAAATACTGTCCATGCTTTTCGGCTAACCTCCATGTAACTCCTAAATTTTGTTATCAACTGAATGAGTTAAAATTTAGTATTTTGGATACTAGTCCACTAACAAATCCTCCCTCCAATATAACAGTGTCCCCCTTTATTCGGTCTTTTGGTTATGTTTTCAACCAAATCGGTCTACCAAAAATTATCGTTTATCTTTTTTTTTGTAACGGTAACAGGACTATTTTCGGTATTTTGAATGCTTTAGCGGTATTTTCCCCAGATGTGGCTATAATTTGGAATTAAGGGTTCTTGATGCCTGACATACATATGTGTATAGAAAATGATCCATATAGGTCCATGTCTTGACATAGGGTAAAATTTTGAAAGTTTTAGTGTAATTTTCCATTGGAGTTACAGGGCGAAACGAAGATAAATTTGTCGAATAAGATCTCTTCCCGCCGAAGAAGTACCACCGCAGTTTATGATGGGAGATGACTGACGGAATCACTATGGTAATGCTCATGAGAATACCCGAAACTGAAGCCAGACAAAAATTTTAACGAAAGTATAGATCAATCTCAGCTTTGTCCTAGGGCATTAAGTACAGTTATCCGATTGCGGACTATCAGCATGGGTTTCGTCAGCCACTCAGCACAATAAGAGTCGAGAGTATGAAATGAAAATGCCTCTAATTGTGCAGATAGTTAAAGCGTCCGCGTAACCCACATTTATTTATGATTAACTAATGTATAAGAAACGGCTTCTGAAGTTACAAGGAAAACTCTTTGACTCTAGGCCATGGAGAAATATTCAGACCTGCCAAAGTTGTCAACGATTAAATCGGATATTTCATTCGTTTGATATTGGATTAACAAATTTTCAACATTTTGAATGAGGTACCAGAGGGAGTGAACCGATGAGTACGATCTTAGGACTTGTTTAAGGATAGATAAAAAATATCACTACGTCTAAAGATGCGATGAAATTAGGATCTTCCATTCATTTTTTTGAGGATGTACTAGAAGGAGTGGACCGATACAGTGATTCTCATACGTACAATATCCTGCCGATAGAAGAACAGACATAGCATAGTTCGATGACTATCAGCAAGTAATTGGACTAAATTAAATATAAAATTGGACGAAAATATATATGGGGGCTATATCTGAATCGGAACCGTTTCAACAAAACTTAACACACGTAATTTTATACTTATATCGAAATCTGAACCTGATCTGATTTTCACCAAACTTAACACACATTATTCTAGACTGGATCCAATATCCTATACATAATTTCATGTACATCGAAATAAGTATAGGGCCAAAATTTTGAACCGATTTTCAGCAATTTCCGGATCGGATCGGAAATGTGACCTGCAATTTGTTAACAATTTAACATCAACAGATGGATACCACCGAATTGTTGTTATTTTTGGTGAAGTATAATAAAAATATTTTAATTTTTAATTAAACACTTTTATACCCTACACATCTATGTTGACATTGTATTGTAGCCCCCAAATATTGGTCCTAGACCCATCTTTAAGTATACCTATAGTCATAACTCTGACTATCTAGACATGTCCGTCCGTCTGTCCATTATAATTTGTAAACACGATATAGACATGGACCAATCTTCAGTTATGGACCCATCTTCACGAAATGTATGATTGGTTCTGGACAATGACGACCCCAATTATTTTTTGGTAAAGTTATCGATTATCGGTTAATATTTAGGGGATGAAATGGACCAAATACTTAATTTTTGTTTTTTTTTCTGGTCGATCCAATGACTGTAATTATGGCCGAATATTGCGAAATTTTACATAGAGAACCATTCTCTATGTAAAATCGGGCCAAAAAATTAGCATGTCTATTTTGATAAAGATCGGTCAATGTTTATCGGGTCAAATATGCCCTGACTTTTTTGTGAAAAATGAAGGACATAGACCTGAGAAGTGTATAGTATATTCAAGAGGAGTGGTTGGTCTTTAAATTGATACCAATTATATGGTCGTATGTACTCGGATGTGGGAGGAGTTACACTTAAATATCTACAGGAGCGTACGTACCCAGATATTATTTAATTAACTATTACTGGACCGAAGTTATTTATTTTGTGTTTTTTTTTTTTTTTTTTTTTTTTGATTCAATCTATAGTCTACAATTATATCACAACAACCCACGGTGAAGGGAATATGGACATGTAATTAGATGGAATATTCGGAAAATATGTCAGTGTAAGGAAGAGGTGCTATTGACCTCTGATCGGGCAAGAGGTTGCAACTATCACGGAATATTCAGGAATAAAAATCCGCAGAAAGATAGAGTTCTGTGGTAGTTGTGTAGGGTATCATGTGGTCGGACCCGTCCGACTATCCTGCTCCGCTCACTGTATTTTTTTAAATTTATTTTTATTTTTTTATATTATTATTAATTGTTATTGACGTAGGAGATGATAGATACCGATCAACCGCTCTGCTTGACTTTGACATGACAAAGCCCAGGCTTATCTTGGCCCCTCTTTCAAATCACTGGACACTGACATATTTTGAGGTTCTTGAGTGCGTTGTTAGATCGAATTCGCTGAAAAAATTAATTTAACTTCAACAAAAAATTATGAATATAGCTCCATATTTTCGGGAAGCCCCATATAAGGGACGCCCCAATTTTCGGAATTTTGTGACTGTTGAGCGCGTTTTTCAACCAAATTTGCTGTAATTTCTATTTTGTAGTCGAATATGGTAACAAATCTCCGTACCAAAAAATATTAATATAAAAAATATAAAAATGTTCAATATAGGCCCACAAAAATATGGAACGATGCCAATTTTAGACAATTTTGATTTTGTAGGTTCCTAATGGTGAAGGATATAAAATTTTCGAATGAATCGAATTTTTATTGAACAATTTTAATAGCTGATTTTTTAGTCCGATGGGATACTGTGTATCAATTTTGGAGGAATTTAAAATTAAAACAATATTCTTGTCTTTAAGATTTTATACCCTCTTATCGCTAATGAGGGTATATCGCTAATGAGGGTATATACACTTTGATCCCATGTTCTTTTGGATGTCCGTCCATGTCTCAAAGGAAGTAATATTTCTTGGGCTGGGGGTATATATCCGTCGGAAACAATGACAGACACCTTTCATTTTTATACCCTTTACCACAGGGTATTATGTGTTTGTGCATATGTTTGTAACAGGCAAAAGGAAACGAGATAGACACATGGTTCCTTTTGAGAATATGTATAGAATCACTTTCTGAATCGATTTGTGCATGTTTGTAAACCAAGTACAGGTCGCATTTATGATCCGAATTGGAGCCTTATTGAAATTGGGAAAAATCGGTTCAGATTTACTTAGGAAGGACAACCCAGTGTTTGCCAAGTTTTATTGAAATCGGTTCAGATTTAGATATAGCTTCCATATATAGTTTCGTCTGATTTTAACTAAATGGCGCACCAGAGATGTAAACGGATTGACGCACAATTTTGCACAACGTTCTGAAGTCAGAATTGTCCAACGTCTGCCAGGTTTTACTGAAATCGGTTCAGATTTAGATATAGCTCTCATATATATTTTCGTCCGATTTTTAGCCAAACCAAAGAGTCAAATTTAGACCGATTGGCGCAAACATTTTGCACAACGTACTGATGTTAGGATACCTAACGTGTGCCAAGTTTTATTGAAATCGGTTCAGATTTATATAGCTCCCATAGATATTTTCGTCCGATTTTTGGTAAATTAATCACCAAAGAGTCAAATTTAGGCCAATTATAAAAAAAATTTTGCACAACGTATTAACGTTAGTATGCCTAACTTGTGTCAAGTTTTATTGAAATTGGTTTAAATTTGGATATATAGCTCCCAAATGTATTTTCTTCCGAATTTAGGTCAATAATGCACGAAACTCTTCATGTTTGTTCGATTGACAACAAATGTTGCACAACATTCTAAAGTTAGTATAGGCTAGCATGTGTAAAGTTTTGGTATTAAATTGACCCACAAATGTCGCGTTTTGTAAAAATTGGTTCAGATGAAAATATTGCTCCCATTTGCATTTTCGACTGAATTCATGTTAATTGTGCACCAAATAATGAATTGAGATTAACTTTTGAAAAGCTCCCTGTGCTGTAGCATAATGAAAAATTTGATTTAAATCGATGTACAAAATTTTGTCCCATTGCACAAAACTTTTAACCTGCCCTAATGAAATTTGGCTTACGTTTCCGAGGACATGTGTGTTGTACCAAATTTCTGCGGATTCGGTTGAAAAGCGCGTCCAAGCACCTCAAAATACCGAAAATTGGGGGGGGCCCTTATATGGGGGCAACCAGAAAAAGTGGGCCGATATTTATAATTTTGAGTGGATAAATTTGTTACCCAATAAGAACACATTGTACCAAATTTCAGCGAATTCGCATGAAGATCGCACTCAAGAGCCCCAAAATATCGAAATTTAGGGGGTAAAGTTATATGGGGGCAACACCTAAACGTAAATAGCTCATCTTTAAGCTTGACCTGCATGCATGCTAAATTTTGGCCATCTGTCTCAATTCGTTAGAATCAGAAATGATTATTTCCATGAGTTTATAAACGGAAAAACAAACTCAATATTCCCTTCATACTATGGTGGAGGGTACAAAAAGATTCAAATGTACCCGGTTATTGATTTTAGGTTTAAGTACGTTCACATATAGATACAGATCACATATTTAATTCAGTCCAATTTCATGTCAATGGTCCTTCAAAAATGCGAGGCCTGTTAGGAGCTGTTTTTTTTTTTTTTTTTTTTTTTTTTTTTTTTTAATTTTTGGCAAAATTCGAAATTCGTTTATGTATATTTTAATTATTGATTGAAATTATTTAAAATATATTCGATTGCTGCATTTTTATATTTCTCGAAACACTGTACTTTCTTTTTAAGGAATTTAAACATAAAACATTATCCTTGTCTTTAAGATTTTTTCTATAATCTTCCTGGGTATGTAGACTTTTATTGCTTACAATAAATATATAAATTATATATGTATGTAAATTATATATACACACATATACTACATACTAGTGGTACGTAGGTATTATTTTTGGTACACGTAATATTTGGTTTGGGTGCAACAAAACTAGAACATAAAACGTGAACAGAGAACACAAACGCACACACACATATACACCTTTTTAAATTGATTTTTTGCACAAAGTGGTTTCTTTTTCTTTGACGATTTAAGAAAGTTGATGTTTTAAAATTTTCTTTACTTTCCAAATTTTCTTTGTAATATTCCTTTGATAGTAAGAAAAACTTATTTTCATTTTTTTGGTAACGGAACTTCCGGGTTATGCTGCTAAGTTTCCGGTTGGGAGATTTTTCACGAAGAAGTATGAGAAGGAACGAACACATGAACATGAATGGAATGGATGTTGGGTAGGCTGCATTTTTTTTCCTAATTTAAAATGCACAAGATTTCTTAATGAGATTTTTTGTTATTGTTTTTTATTTGAAATTGGGGGGTGGAGGGGATCTGCCTTTAGGCCTTTAAGAATTTTTTGATTGGTATTCATTTTTTTGTTTTTTGGCGAAATTTTCTTTTAAATGAGGCTCTCACACTCACACACTTTTTTCGGGTATCTATAAGATGCTTTTTTCCTATTCACATACATACACACATATACACCATGCGTATTATGATGGTGTATGTTTGTCGGCGACACACTCACTTTTACATACTTTCAGATAGAACGGCACACGCACATACCGTGTATATATGTATGTATAGGGGCACCATGTGTAAGGAAAATTCGATGGTGGTGTCACAGAATTTTTCACAATATTTGTTGTTGGTGTGGTTGTTGTTGTATTATTTTTTCTTTAAGATTTTTATTTGATTTACATTTTTCTTTAGAGGAATTTCCAAACTTATTATTTATTTATTTTTTTATGTGTGGGCTTTAGCCGAACTTTTGCACTATCCCGAAAGGAAAGGAAAAACAAATACGAAAAGTTTTCCTTGGCCAAAGATGTTTTCGTTTTGGTCACGGCCGCCGCGGAAGAAAATTTTGTTAAACAAATACAAAAGAAAAAAACACAACAAATTCGACGATGACGACCGACAACAACAACAGCAGCACCACAAATTCACATCAAAAATCCGACCAGAAGATGTTTTATTTTTGTATACAAATTTTTTTATTTTGGTCGACGACGACGAATGAGACGCGTGCGAACTATTTGTTGTGCATGGTTCCAAAAAACCTGAAGGCGGCTGACTAACCGACAGAAACACCAAAATGAAAAAACAAAAATTAACACGGCCGGGTGATGTTGATGTTTGTCATTAACCAAACGTGAGAGTGGTGCAAACGAGCGAACGAATGGAGTGAGTGAGTTGACGGAGTGGTGTTATTTCACCAATAAACTGTTTGTTTGTTAGCTTGTTGTGTTTTCTAAAATATTCTTCTCTATTGTTGTTGTTATTTGTGTTATTTTGACCCGACGCTAATACCTCCGCCGAACTTTCTTCTTATTGGACTAAACCAACCAACCGTTTCGCTGTGTTTGACTTAACTAAGGCGATGGAATCAAACCAAAATTGTATCTGCCAGATACATTTGCAGCTACCTTTCGTTTTCTCGTCTCGTATGCATGCGTCGTCTCTCTGTGAGTGTCTCATTTTCGTTTCGTTTCAGTTTCGTTTATGCGAAATGCGAAAAAAAATAACAAAACAAATAACAACACTTATACGCCGCCTTCAGCATTGCAATTGCGGATTTGATTGACACGCTCTCTGCCTGTCTCACAGATACATTTTTGGGGAGTAACATAACGTAACATTACATTACAACAATACAGTGCAGGGCATAAGTGTTCGTAAGGGGAAATATGGTTGCCAATGTATTCAGATGCTCAAGTTTTTGTTTCGATTTTTTAAAGAATATTTGTTCACGGGTCTACATAAGGCGTGGATTTTTGAAAGAATATTTTTTAAGGGTCTACATAAGACGTGGATTTTTTAAAGAATTTTTTTTCAAGGGTCTACATAAGGCGTAGATTTTCCAATCCAAGAATATTTTTTCAGGGTCTACATAAGGGGTAGATTTTCCAATCCAAGAATATTTTCTCAGGGTCTACATAAGGCGTAGATTTTCCATTCCAAGAATATTTTTTCAGGTTCTACATAAGGCGTAGATTTTCCAATCCAATATTTGGATGAAGCACAAAGTTTACATAACTTAATAAGCCATAGGTCTGAGGGTATAGAACATTTTACTGTTTTTGGTACTTCCAGCATTTCATATCTGGCGCCCAACGTTAATAACATCCCGCCAAAGTTTGTTAAACTGACACTTGTTGGTACATCTAGCATTGGTGTTTGTTTTCCCTACAACAAAATAGGAAATATTTAAGGCTGATTGGTGCAGTTTTTTCTAATATACTAAATACGTAAATGACTTCAGATAGCCGTCCAATTGGGCCCCAACGTTAACATGAAGTGATATGATACGGCGTATTGAATTCATGACAGCAATGTCTCATAACTAGCGCCCAACGTTTATAACATACCGCTAAAATTTGTTATTTGGCGCCCAATGTTAACCTAAGGTACAGTTTAGTGAGTCTAAGCAAATTATTCGGTAGCCGGATTTCTTAGCATATTATGCCTAAAAACAAGTCTTTAAAAAATTCACGCCTTGTAAAGGTCTCGATAAACTAATCTTTAAAAAATTCACGCCTTGTAAAGGTCTCGATAAACTAATCTTTAAAAAATTCACGCCTTGTAAAGGTATCGATAAACTAATCTTTAAAAAATCCACGCCTTGTAAAGGTCTCGATAAACTAATCTTTAAAAAATCCACGCCTTGTAAAGGTCTCGATAAACTAATCTTTAAAAAACCCACGCCTTGTAAAGGTCTCGAAAAACTAATCTTTAAAAAACCCACGCCTTGTAAAGGTCTCGATAAACTAATCTTTAAAAAATCCACGCCTTGTATAGGTCTCGAAAAAGTAATCTTTAAAAAGCCCACACCTTGTAAAGGTCTCGAAAAAGTAATCTTTAAAAAGCCCACACCTTGTAAAGGTCTCGATAAACTAATCTTTAAAAAATCCACGCCTTGTATAGGTCTCGAAAATCGAATCTTTAAAAAATCCACGCCTTGTATAGGTCTCGAAAATCGAATCTTTAAAAAATCCACGCCTTGTATAGGTCTCGAAAATCGAATCTTTAAAAAATCCACGCCTTGTATAGGTCTCGAAAATCGAATCTTTAAAAAATCCACGCCTTGTATAGGTCTCGAAAATCGAATCTTTAAAAAATCCACGCCTTGTATAGGTCTCGAAAATCGAATCTTTAAAAAATCCACGCCTTGTATAGGTCTCGAAAATCGAATCTTTAAAAAATCCACGCCTTGTATAGGTCTCGAAAATCGAATCTTTAAAAAATCCACGCCTTGTATAGGTCTCGAAAATCGAATCTTTAAAAAATCCACGCCTTGTATAGGTCTCGAAAATCGAATCTTTAAAAAATCCACGCCTTGTATAGGTCTCGAAAATCGAATCTTTAAAAAATCCACGCCTTGTATAGGTCTCGAAAATCGAATCTTTAAAAAATCCACGCCTTGTATAGGTCTCGAAAATCGAATCTTTAAAAAATCCACGCCTTGTATAGGTCTCGAAAATCGAATCTTTAAAAAATCCACGCCTTGTATAGGTCTCGAAAATCGAATCTTTAAAAAATCCACGCCTTGTATAGGTCTCGAAAATCGAATCTTTAAAAAATCCACGCCTTGTATAGGTCTCGAAAATCGAATCTTTAAAAAATCCACGCCTTGTATAGGTCTCGAAAATCGAATCTTTAAAAAATCCACGCCTTGTATAGGTCTCGAAAATCGAATCTTTAAAAAATCCACGCCTTGTATAGGTCTCGAAAATCGAATCTTTAAAAAATCCACGCCTTGTATAGGTCTCGAAAATCGAATCTTTAAAAAATCCACGCCTTGTATAGGTCTCGAAAATCGAATCTTTAAAAAATCCACGCCTTGTATAGGTCTCGAAAATCGAATCTTTAAAAAATCCACGCCTTGTATAGGTCTCGAAAATCGAATCTTTAAAAAATCCACGCCTTGTATAGGTCTCGAAAATCGAATCTTTAAAAAATCCACGCCTTGTATAGGTCTCGAAAATCGAATCTTTAAAAAATCCACGCCTTGTATAGGTCTCGAAAATCGAATCTTTAAAAAATCCACGCCTTGTATAGGTCTCGAAAATCGAATCTTTAAAAAATCCACGCCTTGTATAGGTCTCGAAAATCGAATCTTTAAAAAATCCACGCCTTGTATAGGTCTCGAAAATCGAATCTTTAAAAAATCCACGCCTTGTATAGGTCTCGAAAATCGAATCTTTAAAAAATCCACGCCTTGTATAGGTCTCGAAAATCGAATCTTTAAAAAATCCACGCCTTGTATAGGTCTCGAAAATCGAATCTTTAAAAAATCCAAGCCTTGTATAGGTCTCGAAAATCGAATCCTTAAAAAATCCACGTCTTGTATAGGTCTCGAAAATCGAATCTTTAAAAAATCCACGCGTTGTATAGGTCTCGAAAATCGAATCTTTAAAAAATTAACGCCTTGTATAGGTCTCGAAAAACTAATCTTTACCAAATCCACGCCTTGTAAAGGTCTCAAAAAACTAATCTTTACCAAATCCACGCCTTGTAAAGGTCTCGAAAAAGTAATCTTTAAAAAATCCACGCCTTGTATAGGTCTCGAAAAAGTAATCTTTAAAAAATCCACGCCTTGTAAAGGTCTCGAAAAATTAATCTTTAAAAAATCCACGCCTTGTAAAAGTCTCGAAAAAGTAATCTTTAAAAAATCCAGGCCTTGTAAAGGTCTCGAAAAAGTAATCTTTAAAAAATCCAGGCCTTGTAAAGGTCTCGATAAACTAATCTTTAAAAAATCCACGCCTTGTAAAGGTCTCGAAAAAGTAATCTTTAAAAAATCCACACCTTGTAAAAGTCTCCATAAACTAATCTTTAAAAAAATCCACGCCTTATAAAGGTCTTGATAAACTAATCTTTATGAAATACACGGCTTGGTAACCCTGTTCCCATGTTTCATTAATGAAACACAAGTGTTTCCTCATCTTCAACTTGGCGCAAACTCGTGTTGCATTTCTCTGTTGCTTTCATCTTATTCGCCCACTCTCCCCCACAGCATTTCAATTCCATTAACAAACATTTCTTCTCACAGAAAATGTATCTTCTCTCCTCAATTTATCTATTTCTCTCAGCATATGTTTTTGTTTTGAAACTTGTGTAGAATTGTGCAACAAGAAAAGGAAGAAGAATAAGCCAATAAACACCCCCAAAATAAACGAACTTTCAGTTCCACTTTTCATGTTTCAAAAATGAAAAAGAAAACAATTTTTGAATTGACGTTTCACTGGTGGTTGCTGTGGGAAACTGATGCTCTCTTTTCTCTCTCTCTTTATCTGTTGGGCGCTCATTAATTTTATGACATATGTTAATTTACTGACTTTTGTTTTTTGTTGTTGTTTATTTTTTGGAGTTTCGTTGATAGTTGTGACATAAAATGAAAACTCAACCAGCTGGAATGCCGCCCATGCCATCCATGATTTAATATCTGGTCAAGTGGCCTCTGCCAGCCATATGGAGGGCGGATATTCTTGTTGGGCTAATTAATTCATTCACTTTTTTATGAATGAATTTCAATTCACTGATTTTCTCATTAATGGAATTCAAAATTTTATTTAGCGTAACGGTACTTTGTTGTTGTAGCAATGCAACTCGGATAGGTGAATTAAAGGTTTTTTTTTAAACATTACTTTTTCGGGACCTATACAAGGCGTGGATTTTTTAAAGATTACTTTTTTGGGACCTATACAAGTCGTGGATTTTTTAAAGATTACTTTTTCGAGACCTATACAAGGCGTGGATTTTTTAAAGATTACTTTTTCGAGACCTATACATGGCGTGGATTTTTTAAAGATTACTTTTTTGGGGCCTATACAAGTCGTGGATTTTTTAAAGATTACTTTTTTGGGACATATACAAGTCGTGGATTTTTTAAAGATGACCTTTTTCGGGACCTATACAAGGCGTGGATTTTTTAAAGATGACCTTTTTCGGGACCTATATACAAGGCGTGGATTTTTTAATGATGACATTTTTCGGGGCCTATACAAGGCGTGGATGTTTTAAAGATGACCTTTTTCGGAACCTATACAAGGATTTTTTATGATGACTTTTTCGGGGCCTATACAAGGCGTGGATGTTTAAAAGATGACCTTTTTCGGGACCTATACAAGGCGTGGATGTTTTAAAGATGACCTTTTTCGGGACCTATACAAGGCGTGGATTTTTTAAAGATGAACTTTTTCGGGGCCTATACAAGGCGTGGATGTTTTAAAGATGACCTTTTTCGGGACCTATACAAGGCGTGGATGTTTTAAAGATGACCTTTTTCGGGACCTATACAAGGCGTGGATTTTTTAAGGATGACCTTTTTCGGGACCTATACAAGGCTTGGACTTTTTGAAGATAACCTTTTTCGGGACCTATACAAGGCTAGGACTTTTTAAAGATACCCTTTTTCGGGACCTATACAAGGCTTGGACTTTTTAAGGATGACCTTTTTCGGGACCTATACAAGGCGTGGATTTTTTAAAGATGACCTTTTTCGGGACCTATACAAGGCGTGGATATGTTAAAGATGACCTTTTTCGGGACCTATACAAGGCGTGGATATGTTAAAGATTACCTTTTTCGGGACCTATACAAGGCGTGGATATGTTAAAGATGACCTTTTTCGGGACCTATACAAGGCGTGGATATGTTAAAGATTACCTTTTTCGGGACCTATACAAGGCGTGGATATGTTAAAGATTACCTTTTTCGGGACCTATAGAAGGCGTGGATATGTTAAAGATTACCTTTGTCGGGACCTATACAAGGCGTGGATATGTTAAAGATGACCTTTTTCGGGACCTATACAAGGCGTGGATATCTTAAAGATGACCTTTTTCGGGACCTATACAAGGCGTGGATATGTTAAAGATGACCTTTTTCGGGACCTATACAAGGCGTGGATATGTTAAAGATGACCTTTTTCGGGACCTATACAAGGCGTGGATATGTTAAAGATGACCTTTTTCGGGACCTATACAAGGCGTGGATATGTTAAAGATGACCTTTTTCGGGACCTATACAAGGCGTGGATATGTTAAATATGACCTTTTTCGGGACCTATACAAGGCGTGGATATGTTAAAAATATTTTTCTAAGGCTCTAAATGTTTTCTGATGTAAATCAATATTATTTATTTGAAAAATGTTATTTGTACAATAAAAATAAATATATTAAACAAAAACAATATTATATAATAATTATAATTAGTATCGTAAATCAGTCATACGAGAAATTTAATTTCCAATTGCGGCCACTTTTTCTGTTTCTTTCTTAACATAATCAGCATCGGCCAGATATTGAATATTACCCACACGTTGTCCGGTCGCCATGTCATATTCGAAAACACACGGTACGCTATTGGGTATGTTCACTTTCATGATATCGTCATCGGATATATCTGAAAAGGTATTAAATATTAAAAAAATCGAAAGGTAACTTGGTTTTCCTTACTTTCAATATATTTCATTAGGGCCCGCACCACAGTACCATGGGCCACAACCAGCACCCTCTGACCGCTTAAAACTTTTGGCATTATTTCCTGTTCCCAAAGGGGTATGGCCCGCAGCATCAACGTTTTCAATGATTCCGTATCGGGAAATTTGTCCTTTGGTATATCTTTAAATTTGGGATTGTTACGTATTTTGGCATAGTAGGGATTTTCGGGAGTAATTTCCGGTGGCAGGACATCGAATGACCGACGCCAAATTTGTACCTTTAAGGGATTAATCATTTCTTTTTT